>NC_068364.1:64168903-64218903 GCF_020536995.1 Dreissena polymorpha
GACTTTCGACGTCATGGTACGTCATATAAACACTAAGTACTGGTCCTACCCAGGAAACAGTTTGTTTCATCAAATGTCTCAATTCAACTTGACAGCTTGCCAAAGCGGTTGCATTTATCATACAGTACACTGATTTAACATAATCAAAATCATGTGATGTGTCAAATCAAATTTGATTGACAAATTTGACAGGATTTTTTTTTTAATCCAATACCACTGACTTCATCAGAAGAATGATTTCTACTGTTGGGAAACGTTAACACCGCTAATTGTCTTCTTATTTATTATCAATGTATAATTATGTTTAACAGCATAACAACATACTTGTTTCACAATTAAGATATTTAATAAATGCAGGTATCTTGCAGGTTTCTAATTTTCTTTCGCAAACTATTGTTGTACAGTTTAAATTTTGTCGCCACTAAAAAACTAGCCATTTTGTAGCAATTCTTAAATCACAGTCTTAACTGCATACACTTAGCTCTATAGTTACACTTTGAATGCAAATATTAGAATGCATCATGTTATATAATCCATATTTTTAATTTAAACATTCAAATGACACATAACACAGTACATATATAAAAAGGTATGTGGTATTGTCTGGAGATACAAAACACTTTACATCATATTTTTGCACATAAATAGTTACAAAATAAGTAATACTAAAACACTGTCATCAACCTACAGTACAAGAATATTTACGTATATGAAATTACAAAGTGGTGTTATTGTATTACCTTTTACAAAATTAACAATGCTGGTTTTGTACTAGCCATAAAACATTTATCATGGATTAACAAGTAACAACCAATTTATTAATTACACAATAGAAAGGAAATCATATTAATTGCATTATGCATTTACTAAACAAGCTATTTGCTACTGTTTAGAATTACATTATCTTACTAAAAATGATCACAACAGGAACTTAGTGCTTTTACATACTTGTGGTAAGTTTTTTATTACTAGTTTGACATTTATTGGCAGACACTTGTCGATATACAGACTAAATTTCAAATTGTTAATTTAACAACCCTTTGACATTGTTTGCACATCTGATCCAATTATACCATAGCTGATTTTTGTTTATAGATAGGCAGATATAGACTTTTCAAAGTTCTATAAAAGTTCACACATATTCCATCCAAGTAAACCAACCAAATAAAGATCACCACAGATAATAGCTGTGTGTATAGCTTGGGCATTTTGATAGTTCAGGAATCCCTCCTTTGTTTATTTCTGTAAACCAAAACTGTCAGTTTTGCTGGATAGAATGGATTGTGTGATGCCCAGCTCTTGCCTTGGCCGAACAGCTTCTAAAAACGGAAAACCAAAAAATATCTTAAAGTCACACATCTTATTTGGCATAGTAAATTTAAGTATAAATAAGAAACATATTTTATCAATGCCATTTAGAATATATCTGGGGGTAACAAGGTAGAAATCCGTCTTTTTTGCGCTTTAAAAAAATTGCATTTGTCGAAATGGACGTATACGTCTAGAAATCCTACTTTCAGTTTTAAAAGCGGTTCCGTTTGAAAAATAGTTAATTACTGGCCAACTAGGCTATATATTTAATTTTATCTTTGCCAATTAGAATATATCTGGTGGTTACAAGGTTGTAATCCATCTTTTTTGCGCTTTAAAACTTAAAAATAATCGCGTTTGTCGAAATGAAAGTATACCTATAGAAATCCTACTTTCGGTTTTAAAAGCGTACCTACCATTTGAAAAATAATAAATAACTTGCTAACTAGGCTATATATTTAATGACAATTTTGCACACTTTCAAATTGCATCTTTATTTATTGATTTACATGTATTTCGTTGCAAGGTGTGTGGCTTTAAAATTTGATCAATAATGCAGACAATTTATAAATGTCTAATTTTTTGTTGATTTCGAATCAGGAAGATTTTTACGTTAGATTGTGGTACGAAATTCCAACTGTATCGGATTTTGTGGTTTTAGGCCTAAACTTATTATAGTGATATGTAACCTTTCGGCATATCGGTAAAGTGCGGGCAGACGAGGTGTAAATGCGTTACAAATTAAAGATAAAAGACTAAAAAGTTAGATCGGAATATCTTTAAATTTTGTGAATAAATGTGTTTCTGGTGGATAACAACGACAACGTACCAGAATATTGCTCATGATCACACGTAAAACTTCTTTCTGAGAGCGAATGGAAAATCATTGCGTACTCACCGGTCTTACTGACAATAACGTAGTCACGTCACCATCTATGTATAGAATGAATGAAAAATGCGTCACATATTCTGACAAATAAACAGTAGGGTGTCGTTATTGAAATACCGCGAGAATACTAGAAGAATAGAGATGCCAACTATAATCTTTAAAACAAATAATTTTTTAACAAGCGTTTGTGATTTGTCAGGATAATAATAACAATAAGATATCGAAAAGATCAAAGCAAATGAATTCGACAGAAATCTGAGATTCGGCAATATATTTAAGACGGGTTATGTTCACGTAAATTGTGTTTGGTAAAGACTGTCGCTATATGTAGTGAACCAGTCTTCGGCTTATACCCACTGAAGATGAGTATTCAGGGGAGATAATTGAGTAATGACTTAATTCTGGAACGGTATCGAAGAAAAACAAATAATGCGAGAATATTTAGTGCGATTCGCTACCCAATTATGATGTCATTGATATATTTTTTCCTGAGGTATGTATTTACATGTGATTTAGCATATGTCAAAGTGATTTTGATTTGTTCAAGGTCATAAATAGCATCGCGAAAATATATGTCGCGTGGCAATGTTTTTTGAGACGCATCCCTATGTGGTATTCTTATGTAATTTTATGTCTAAATTTCCATATGTATGAACGGTCAACGCCCGCTTCGCGGGCTTTTGCCCGTGTTATGTGTAATAGTGTAATAATTTTAACTGCAAGTAAATGTACATGTTTATATTAATAATTATCTATTTATGTTACACAAGTCATTTAATTTGACAAGCAAAGTTGCTAGTTTAGTGTATGTGGAGACAATGAAGATCATATTACGTGATCTTTATTTTAAAACGAAGGCATAGACATCGTTGTTAGTTCAAATATCTTGATAAGCCTACCTTTAAATAGCGTGTAAACATGCATACATTTAGAAAAGATAACGTCAAACAGTCTGAATTGTTTTGCCAAATGCAATAACAGTAGGCTTACATATCGATTAACTTAACAAAGGAAATGTTGATATCGAGTTTAAGTGTTTCGTAAAGGCAACATAGATATTTTCTGAAAATAAATTTTATAAATACATTAACGCTGTCCTTCACGTTTCTGAAATGTAATGGAATATGATGGACTATGTATGTGAATAAGTAACTCTCTATGTTATTGCGGTTATCAAATAAACTACACATTGTCTTCGAGTGCGTACTTCAACAGTTTTACCTCAGTCTGTGTAGTGCATTACAATGAAGTAGATACTGAAAGTACTTGAATTAATCAGTGTTAATGGGTACATTTTAAAAACATATAATCACAGTGAATTCAAGAAGTTCAATTCGCGGAAGGGCAATATTCGTTTGATATGCCTACTTTTTAAAAATGAATTATTAATGCCGTTTATAAAAAGAGTTTTACGGTTAATGTGTTGTAACGTGTCGCAAGGGTTTTGTCGCTATGTTGTTATATATAACGGTGAAGAAAAACACACTATACATGCTCATAAATAAGATCATTAACATTTATATGTGATAAGAGCATATTCATGCTCAAATTGACAACAAGTTTAAACCTTCTTTTTCAGGTCATGTTGCCTTTTAATATCGACTTTAATGTTTGACATACGAATCGTCGAATCTGCTATTTCGTTAGTTATTGGAAAAAGATTGTGTATTTAATTCATAGTGCAACCAAAATCCACATATATGAAACAAAATGAATAGTTGCCTTAAAATAACAAGAGTCATCAAAAATTTAATTATAAAAAGGGCTGTGTAACACAACACATGCTATCATGGAAGAAACACGTAATTTTCACAGACTTGTCGAGTTACACTTCCATTGTTGTATATTTGCACTCAGGAAATATTTAGAATGGGAATTATCGAACAGTGGGTTCACTTTACACTCTTTCCTAAAACAGAACGACATGCTAACTTGGGTAAAAACCGCGAAATTGTTCAAGGAACAAGAAGCAGTGCTTTCAAATCAAAATGTGACATATGACAAGCTCGATATAACGCTTGCAACTCGACTGATTCTTGAAAAGTGTTAACCCCAAGACGCCAATATTCTCCAAGCTGTAAAGGACCTTCGAAAATCACGCAACAATATAGTTCATGCCACTGATTCAAAAATACAAGGGAATGTACAGTTCAACGAAGCATGTAGTGCGATATTCACGATAGCTGCGGTCTTGAGCCCAGATGTGAAAAAAGCTATCAACTTAAGAATCAGCGACATACTGAAAAGAGAGATTTTTCGGACATGCATCAATATGGAAAAAATAATGTTGAATGGAGAATATTTTATGATAAAATTAGTTGAAGCAAGTGATGATGAATCAGGTATACTATATTTAAATAGCCAAGCAATAATTATCGTGTAATGTTTATTTTCCCACAATTGTTAAAATCTTTGTTTTGAAGACGTTTTTATTTTTCGGTAAATCGCTACACGTTTCAGCAGCTAAATACAAAACATTCGTTTTTATAAGATACGACATTTTCTAAAAACATTGTTGACATAGGTAATGTATTACCTTCACACGATGTGCTTATAGTATATAACTTATTTTACAGAGAGTCAAAGTGGTAGGATAACACTAATAAAGTTTAACATGACGAAATGGATACGCCAGTTGTCTAGAATGCCAAATATAAGTATATTTCTGAAAAGATTAAAACACGAAAATGTTATTACCGAGGCACATATGTCGGATATAGAAAACGAATATAGTTACGGAAGTCAAATGGAGAAGCTGATATTGATCATACAGCAAAGTGCAGATAGTACTTCAATATACCGATTCTGTAAGGAGCTTCGGAACATGCACCCACAGTTAGCAGATCTTCTTGAAAACAAAAACACAGATGGGAAAGAAACAGGTACATTATGTTATCAAGTTTCAGGGTAATCATTTACTTATATACTGAGTGTCCACAATCGTTATGGTCGTACTTTTTACTTGCCCCTTGTATAAACATTAAAATTAACATTATATCAGCGCTTTTTGAAACATATATGCTTGAATGTTTTGACCATTGCTCTTTAGAATAAAAACCATATTATACACGGACAATCGATAATATTATATTCATTAATATTACGAACTCTTTAGACATGGCTGTTTGTAACGGAACATGAACTCATTTACAATCATTCTTGCTTTAAGATGAATACTTGCGGAACGTCGAGCAAGAATTCGTATTAGAATTTCTTCGGAACACATTGATAGAATGTCTCAACTGTCACATTCCTTGTGACGAAATACACATTGCTTTAGAAGAAGACCTCCATGGCCATGTTGAATTTTCAGCACTGAAAACATATTTCCCACAGATATTTTCGAACAGTACATTCGTTGAAGGAGACAAAAGGTTTGTTTGTGTAAAACAAAACAGCAAACTGTTATACAAGCATAACTAAGCAAATTGAACGTTCATGGACATAAGCAACTTGAACGCTCATGGACATTGGCTATTTCCGATAAAGCTCTTAAAGTGTAATTACTTTTGTGTTAAATTATACTGCTTCACGTCATATCCAATAGAAATAGATATGTATTCGTCACACAATGTTCATTAAATATTATTGATTTGTCATTACGTAAAAACACACAATAATGTGCATGTTAATTATATGTTAAATTGTCTGATAGCTTTAGAGACGTCACGTGGAAGTCACCGCCTCACAAAGAAGGTAAATAAATCTGATTTTGATGTTACATAAGCCACAGTATTAATATGGCTTGAAGTTGTATTATATCAATTCCCTTTCTCCTTATGGTACGCAAAAGGATAGTTATCATTTATTTACACATAAAACAAAAATTGGATTTTTATTATATATTTTTTTATTTGGTATTGGATAAATCTTTTTAACTTGCATTAAAAGTGTAATGAAATCGGTACAGTGCTGCAAATAAAAGTCTTGAAAACTAATAATTGTTCATGTTAATCTAAAATTTATTATGATAAATTAAGCTGTTATGTCGTGTATATTTGTATAGCAAACGAAAAGGTCGACATGCTATCAATGACATTGGACGATTTTTCCACACACATCGGAGACATTATGGGACAAGAAATAAAACCAGAATTACGAG
The DNA here is from genome assembly GCF_020536995.1 of Dreissena polymorpha. Lineage (NCBI taxonomy): Eukaryota > Metazoa > Mollusca > Bivalvia > Myida > Dreissenidae > Dreissena > Dreissena polymorpha. The sequence continues at coordinate 64,175,206 of NC_068364.1, forward strand.
ATTGTTTTCAGAAAGCAATATATGAAGAAGCCATAACTGCGAACATATTTGAAGAAATGAAATCTTCCCAACTGAAAGAAGTGTTTGCTGAATATTTAGGAAGCATCAACTATGGAAAAGGAATGGAACATGTACTTAAAAAACTTCAACAAGAAATCAGAGAAAATAAATTGCGATCAGGAATTAAAACAAACATTAGACTACAACAGCTACGTGAGTTTGATCAGCCTAGCAATAATTTGGCATATTACCAAGGTGCGATTGTTAAACCACAGACAGGCAATTTGTTGGTTCCGGTTCATGAATTTCGTACTTTGATTGCTCCTAACAAACACTGGATTGCAAAAGAAACTCTGCGTTTTCTCGCTGCCTGTATGAATTCACGCAAGAACGGAACTATGCACTTTGGAATTAGGCGGGATGGCGACGGATGTGGGACTATTGAAGGCATAGGCATGTTTAACTCGAAAGAGGTTGACGAGGAAATATCAAAGTGTATAAAAAAATGTTTCTATGGCGAGCATTTACCTTTCGTAATGTCCTGTATTCGCGAGATGCAGGTTATAGTTTAAACCTATTTATTTTAGCTCGATTGCGTCGAAAGCCTTAGGCTTATATAAACGCTCTCGAGTCCGTTTCCTGGGCCTAGAACCAGTACTTGGTGTCTTTGGGGGAGATCTAAAGAACGCTCCCACGGTGGGGATCGAACCCGTGACCTCCCGGTCGCAAGGCGGACACCATATCCATTACACCACGGCGACCTTGAGGTTATAAGCGTCCGCGACTGTGAACATGTGGTTTATGAAATAGATGTCATACCGTCGTCATTATATTCCATAAAGGAGATCATTCCGTTAAGATTTCCACCGAAAGGACCACACGTTGAAGTTATATTTATTTATGAGCATCATAGTCTGTGTGAAATTGCTATGGGTTCGCCTATTTTATCTGACATAGAGAAGATATGCACACTGCGATTGCAAGAAAGAGGTATTATTGAAAGCAAGGTAAACGGATGCCTCATCGACACATCTGAATTAAGAACTACCCTCATTTCAACTCTGACAGGAAAAGATAGCAAGTATATTACAGATGAATACATCCCAATTATTGTAAGTGGAAACATGAATGGTCATGTAGGAGTTCGAAATGACATTGGTATGGCAACAGCGTTTTCTTCCGCAAAGTTTGTTCTTGACTTTGATGCATCTCCTGATCTAAGGAAAAGTGTCGAAAACGACAAATCTTTGTTTACTGTAAAGACGGCAGAGGATTGTTTAGATAAGTCCCAAATCGAAAACTCAAGTAACCCAGTTTGGATTTATTGTAACGGCAATACAGAGATTTCACAACCTAGGATGAATTTGAAAGCCTGGACAAAATCAAGACTCGCCGGAGTAAAATGTTGTTTGGACACAATACGAATGTCCATTCCCAAAGGCAGAGCACGTATACTTTTTCTTTTGTATTGCGAGTTGACGGACCGAGAGCCTTTGTTTGATTTAGCAAGAGATATGTTGGCATCCGCTTTTCAGGACGAATGTATTATAGTGACACAAAGTGCTGATAACTGCAAAGAGCTCAGAAATGACGTTGCTAGACGTGTTGGTGACAACGAAATGGACAGGTGTATTCTTATTGGCCCTGACTGGAAATTCCTGTCCGATGTCGTACGGTCGGTATTTCGGCCGACTTCAAATGATGTTTGCAAACTACCAAGTAGCTCCCAGGCAATAGTTGTTGAAATGACAAGCAGAGAACGCACTGATCTTAAACTTACCGACATTGACATTGTAAGCGGTGAAGAATGTGTAATTGAAGCTGAGAGGATGAGCGAAAAAGAGCTGCAAGAAAATGAACATGAACATCAAAGAAGATTTTACAAAGGAAGTGGTACATCGTGGTGGAATTTTTATTACCATGATCATGTTGGAAAACGTAACTGCTATAAAAGACATTTAGGCAAAGTAAACAAAATTCTTAAGTCCAAGAGGGGTGAGCAGTTTCTTGAAACACACGAAATTAAACATCACCCAGGCGCTGGAGGAAGTACATTAGGAATGCATCTTATTTGGCACTTAAGTCAATTTAAAGAAACTCCTGAAAATGCTTTCAGATGTTGTGTGGTAAAACAAATTTCTGAAAATACTTCATTACAGATCGACCGAGTTCGAAACTTTAAGGATGTTGAAAACGCAAAGCCAATAATAATTCTTGTTGATAACAAAAGTGAAGATGCTGTCATCCTTCTGCGATCAAAATTACATGAGTTGGCTTATAAAACAGGAACACCAGGAAAGCTATTTGGCCTTATTATATTGATAAGTAGGTGTCCGATTGCAAAAGATAAAAATCAACTTGCCGATGATCACATTTTAACGCATTCTTTGAAAGGAAAGGAAATTGTATGGTTTGACAAAAAATACAAGGAATTAGAAGACAAAACTGGCATAGACGTGAAAACTTTAATTGCTTTCAATGTAATGAGAAATTCATTTGATGAAAAGTACATCATGGAACTGACAACAAACATTTTGAAAGATGTGACAGATCTTGAGAAAGAGGTTTTAACAAACTTAGCATTAATTTCCTCATACGAAAATGATCATCCGATTCCTCAAAGTGTTTTTGATAAAATGATGAATAAACCACAAGAAATAGACAATTTAATTAAGGTACCGTTTGGTATAGCACATACACGTAAAGAATTACAAATGTTGACTTTTAATAGAACCGTTTGGAACATGAATGTGTCTGTTGCAATGGATCTGCTTATAGCCAGGCGAGTAAGTGATCAAAATATAGGAGGAATTTCGATTATTTCACAACCGCTGGCAAGAGCGATAGTTTTGTCTCTCATGCTAGAAAGGAACCAACGATTGGAAGACATTGTCAATTCTATTTTAGATTTATTGGGCCAGCATGCACATGAAGCGAATCCAATGTCAAAAATCTTCGTTAAAATCGTCTGTAGTCTCTTCAAAACAAGACAAATAGAAGAAATCGATAATAGAGAAACGAGACTGAAATTTTCTGATCTTGTGTTTGATTTAGAAAAACAGGAAACAGAAAGTCCGAGACAAACAGTGTTACATACCATGAGCAGGTGTTTTGATATAACAAAAGATGCAATGGTAGGGCAACAGCTGGCAAGGTATAATATATACATCAAAGAATTTGCTGAAGCAGAAAAGGCAATTCAGAGATCATTGGCAATCAAACCTGACAACTCCTATCTTCTTGACACATACGGGCAGATATTCAAAGCACATATGGAACATGTACTATAAACAAGAGAACCAATTGATAACGAAAAAGCCTCTCAAATCATTGAATTGGCCTTTTTGGCAGTAGACAAGTTCAAGGATGGACAAAAGGCGGCAATAACAATGGAAGGTGAGACGAATATGATTTGTTTTCACATGGAAGTGAAAACAGCAATAACTTTGCTAGAACAGTTTCAAAAGTTTGAATGTTGTAAAGAACGCTTTCCGCTGTGTAATTTCCTTCAGCAAAAAGAGGATAAAATTAATGAGTCACCTTTCTTTAAGTTACTACAGCAATGCCCCAAGCTTGAACATTTGAGATGTGGTAGCGTGTGGCAACAACATTTGGAACAATCACTGCGCTCACTTGAAGAAAATAACTATCAGGTTAAACGATTTCTGTACACGGTAACGCATAATGATGAAACACTTTTATTAAGACTGAGGGATCGATACGAACGCTTTTACGGAGAACAAATTGATAAGTATCAGTTTACATTTGGTCTAGGTTTGAAACCACTCATGAATGCTATGCAGTCGAAAGAAACTAAACACAGAGTGGCACTAGACAAACGTGTCGTAGAAGCCAAACAGAACTTGGTGGACAAAGTTTTAAAACAGAAGCCTGATATTCGAGATCTACTTGTTTACGTTGGATACAGCATCATCACGTTCAGCAATAGATCTCGGACATCAAAACGCCCAGCATGTAGTGGGGGAGATTATATAACTTTGCTTAAATGCAGTACCATGTTATTATCTTTACAAAGGGAAATGCAGTTACACAGAAAGTATCTTGAATCATACTTATACTTTGCAATGCTACATTGGCCACTGCAGCAAAGGATTCAGACAGCATCGGATAGCCTTGTGAGCGGGGATGTTTATGAGGAAGTAATGAAAGAGTGGGATACAGAGTACGACAAGAACCATTTCATTAAAAAGACGGAACAATCGCGACTTAAGAAGCCGAAGAACTACTATGCGTTAGGAAAGGGGGTTGCGGGGAAAGACATTGTTGACTTGGAATCAATTAAAAAAGAATGGAGGGATCGAAAGAAGACGAATGGTAGAACACTACCGCCGGTGTTTAGGGATTTTTTTTGGATGGAACCGTTTGTGGAAGACGAATTACAGAGGCTACAAGGGGTAGTTGATGGAAATGGTCGACTTATTTCACACACGGTATTAAATAGACATGTTCGATAATGCAAATGTTGTGGATTTATAAATCACACTATACCTTAATACAAATGCAACACCAGTTGTTAATATGTTATAAGTTAATATGTAGTGAGACAAACAATGAAATTAAAAATACCCTCATCAATAAACGAAATGTATTGCTTTAAATGATACATTTGTTCTTTCAAGGCCGCGTATTCCAATAAACGACAGCACACGTTCAAAATAAAAACGTACTACCCATGTGACGGATTTTGCAATAGACAGGTGACTTTCGTCCTTGGATTTTCCTGGAAGGGCCCGACTTCCTTCGACGTCAGGCCAATAGGTGACCAATACTGGGTCGATCCCTTTTTATCTCAACTTGTGTACTTATTGGCTCCGCCCTTTGGCTTAATTTCTCCGTATATGTATTTAGTGAAACAAATCAAAATCTTCTCATCTAAAAGCGTAAGGCTTAGTGGTAAGGTGTTTGGCATGTAACACTGTATGGTGCAATCGTAGCAAGTTTGTTGTAATAATGCCTCTGAAGTCGAAATTGGCTCCGCCCTTGAGGGTACCATTTTTTTCTTACATGTATAAAATCTTCTCTTAACCTTAAGGCCAAGCGGTTTGGTTTTACCTAGCAAAGTCTTATCGTCCTCTGTAAAGTTAGTTTCGGTCATGCATCTGGGTCAAAATTGGGCATTCTGCCTTGTGGATTACTTGTTAAGTTAATTGTTTAGTAACGACGTTTAATGGTCCCATATCAATTGAACTTTTTTCCCTAATATATATATGGCGAACAATAACAATCAATATAATCTTAGCTATAAAACTGTGTGAGAGACTAGTAATTTGGTCTGTTTGATGATGTAGATGTGAGCTACAACGCTTGTTCACAATATGCCCATGGAATAGAAAGTGACCATGCCGCAGGGAATCTTATGTTTTTTATTTGAAAAGTACTATACAAATCGTCTTTTTATTTTACATAATTTAAATATGTATATTATCATTGCGGTTTCCAGAATCATCATGTTCTGCTGATAACAATGATTGGTCGGATTCTCTATCGCCTGGCTTAGTGTCCGCAAACGCACAAACAGTGTCTAAAGATGTATCAAGTACGTATAAGAATCGTCAACTGTGAATGCAACAGTCAGTTTTTAAAGGTTTCTTATTTAAAACTATTTCAGGGTTCTTGTACAACGTTGGATATTATTTTTAAACATCTCGACTCATTAAATCTAGACCATGTTTTCATCGATCGATCTTTGAACGAGCTTCGGCAATAATTCTGGTCGATATGTTTTAATTTGTAACCAAGAACCAGCATAAGTACACATTTATTTTAACCGTTACTGTATTGTTCTATGACGGGTTTAATGTCAATTCCTACGTGGTGATCAATTTCTTGTAATGCTAGTACATTAACGTAACTTTCCATTTAGTTAAGGTGTATGACAAAGCAATCCTCTACCCTGTAATTATGCACGTTGTTTTTTCTTTCATCTGTATATATTTGATTTATGATTTTGAAAAATATGTATGTAAGTACAAGGGAATGATACAATTCTGGGACCATCTACATTTCAACTATAGATTCCGATCACACACAGCAAGATAGCTTTGCAAATCAAACGAGAGGGACCATATGTGATCGAGACCAACCTCCTGTCAGAGATGTTTTATCGCAACCAGACGTACGAGCATCAGCCGAATCAGATGTTACAGCTTCCGGATGCACCATGACGGCGTCAAGTAATACAAATGAACAACACGCATCTGGTAAGCTGATTTCTATTTTGATTCTTTGTGTCAAAATATAAGTTTAATAATAGTAGGCACTGTTTCAGTTAATTGTCGATGTTGTTTGGTTTAGAAATAATTCATTTATGTCATAGGGATACCACTCCTCGAGGATTAAGTATGTATCCAATTGTACCTTACCAAGGAATTTGCGCCCTTAGAACACCTCGTGCTTTTTGTATCCCCGACTCCTTCAGCTTTCATCTTTGTCGGTTGATATACTTTAAAACTTGTGGATACTTTTCAAAAACCAAACAAATATGTTTTATGTAGAGGGGATATAATAATTTATTGCCATTTTTAGTGGTGTATGCTCGTGTATGTACCATTTACATTCTACAATTAAGATCTACGACATATTAAGAACGTACCCATATAGTTTGTGGCATTTTGACTTATTGTGACGTTTGAACATTTATGTATAGTGGAGAAAATCGGAACGTATCATTGTGTTTGTATGGTCATTTTTATTTACGTGAAACTCGAAGCTCAAAAACTGTTCTGTTTTCGTTGCACTGCTGATTGAAAATAGCCATTGCTCATACCAAGAATATTCGTTAATTTGATTACACATTTTGTTTCTTTAGTTAGCATTGAAATGTGTAGTTACTTTATACTTGTTCATGAAAAACTTACTTTCATGTGTAAAGTTTTATTATGAAAATTTACCAAATTATGATGGACTATGTTAAATCCGCCTGTTGTAGGAATTGTATGTGTTTTGCGGTTTATGTGTGTTGTGTGATATTATAACTTATTTAACATAATGTCAAAAATTGAATGCCATGCTAATACTTGTGTTTGAGTAATGAAACAGCTCATCTGACGAAAAAAACATAGATCGATTGACGAACTTTTATAATTTAAAAGTCCAAAAGTAACGTTTATTTGATGTGATTTTTGTTTCGCTACAAATATTCAAACGGCACAATTTGTAGATTCCCACGACAATTGTTTGTTATTCCTGATACATACTCCGTCTTGCATCAAGAAAATTTTAACAATTATTGAAAGGGCTCATAAATGCAAACATACACGCAATAATCCATGAATGCTGTTGTAATACACAGGGTGTGTTTCAGGGTCACACAAGCGAAGAAAAAGGAAGAACAAGATGAAATAATTTTAAATGTCCGAGTTCCTTATTGCGAAAATTACATATGTATTATTAGTTTTGAACAGATCTTGATGTGTGAAGATGTTTTAATTATGACGTCATCCTAATCAAAGTGTCGATGACGACTTCGAAGTGTGTCGATGTCATAATTATTACGTTATCGTAATCAAATTGTACATTATTTGTTCCTTTTCTGTCTTTTTTATACAGAGTGGCTCGTTTAATTTGCTTACTCTATTACTTATGTTATACTTTATTTTAATATTCTTTTTGTAAACACGCTCTTTTTCTGTAAAATGTACGTGTATTTTATTTAGTTTTGTGTTCGTTATCGTCAAACTGTGTTGCTTTATCGTTTCCTCAGAGAAATGCTTACTCATGTTTTAACTTGTCAATTTACTTGACAACTTACTTACACTATAAATTACTTTCTTAAACTTATAGTCATTATCTATTCATGAGTGTAACTTTAAACGATATTTTGATAATTTGATTTCTAAGAACGTTATTGAGATGTGTTTTATACAACATAAAATGGTATTGTTTATTTTATGTCATCGTTTTAGGGATATTATATAATAATGTAATGAAAAACACCCCGCGAGTAAAAGTGCCGTGTAACCAGATCAAAGATCAATGTCACTCTTAGCAAGCAAAGGTCAATATGGGTAGGATGCAGCTTGCTCAGACTGTAACTACATGTATATTATGCAACTTTAAATAATTTTTAACAAATGATCACCATGTAAATACAACATGATGCGTAACTTGTTTCCAAAGCTCAAACCACCAGGGTCACACTTCTAGGTCAAATATACAATTTATATATTGCTGGGATTCAAACCGAATCTCCGTTCAAAGTGTAAGGTCTCACTTCCATGGCATATGTCAAATATAGGAATGACACATCTGTTCTATGCTCTAATTTAATCATTTTCAGCAGATTTAAGAATAGCTTGCCATGATCGAAATTTCTGAGTGTAGCCTTATGTAGCCCGTAACATTAGGAAACTAGAGCAACAGCTTGATAAAACAACATTATTTTAAAGTAACATAAGTACCCCAAATCAAAGCACACAAAAAACAACAAAAAGAGCATTTTGTATCTTGTTTAATCTATGTTACCAGACCACATCTAGCGTTGAAATTTTTGCTATTGCTTTAAGGGGTATTGATTGTTTAAGTGTTAACTTATTTTTTTGCGAACAGTGTACGAAATATCCGTTGATTTTGAGTGTTTATGGGCTTTTAAAATAGTTACTAGCATTCTTGGCAACGGGCTAAACATGTTTTCAGCAGCCATTCATTTGCTTTTTCATAGAGCTTAACATGCAAAAACAAAGGATTTGCATTACATGTATTTGATGATTTGTACACAATATTTGCTACATTTTTTATGAAACAGTTTATGTAAGTGTGTGTGTTCTATTTAATTCACAATGCACTATTTAGTGTTTGTGTTTATATGTCTGCGGACATAACGTTAAAATAAACTACGATGTTAATATGTAGGTTTGTATGAATGGGCAAATGTCGTGAACCCAATGTAATATTGACTCAATTATAATTGTTATTGATTTTATTGAATATCAATATAATATGGCATTTGAAAATATCTTCATGTAAGGCAAGTAAATAAATTGGCGAAATATCATCTTAACACAGGCGCATCATTGTTCTGTATATACAGTTTGTTTATTGAAAAAACAGCACTTTTAAAAATAAAAACGTGTGTCAGATTGTGTGTGCCCGCGCAAATGTTTGTTTGTGCGTGGTTGTGTTGTTGTAGTTAAAATGATACGTTAAATATTGTATTTTATAAGTGATAGTTATGTTGTTAATAGAACAGTAAAATCGCTTAAACAATCTTCAGTAAAATAACCTATTTAATATGCACACATGCCTATGTATGTTGTCCTAGAAATATGTAACGTATTTATATTATGTTATAGTTGTTGTTTATTACTTCGGCATAGCTGTAATAACAACCGTATTGATATATACACCAAAAACATTTTTATTTTTCAGTCGCGGGATATAGTAATTTTTTTATTTTTATGGCTGCATATTTTTATGTAGCTTATTAATAATCATTTGTGAACATAAAATGAGGTTTTAAATATGTATACTTTCCTGCTGTCTGTACGACGATTTTATCAGCTGACGGACTTGCCTGTGAAAGTGTTTGCCTCACCAAATCAAATGTATCTCTTTCTTTAAACATTATTCTACAGTTAGACTGATGCAGTCGTTTCTTTTAAATATTGATGTTATCCCATTTTATGTTTATTTGAATGTACTTATTTTCACGAACTATTTCAAGAAAGTAGGCAAGGTTAAAGGATAGGAACTCCGAGCTTAAAAACTGCTTAAATTTCGTTGATTTATTTGACTCTTTAACCGTGTTGCATCGACATTTCACATCCTAGATATGGCAAGAAAATGTAATGGTGTAAAGTGAGCAAGATTTGCCTACCTACATATTTCCTATGTTTTATTAGTATATTTTTAGGGGCTATACTATTCTTCTATAAAGTACGCGTTTGAAGTTAATATTGTAAATGAAATAACTTTTTGGATCGCGACTTTCAGACAGTCAATACACTAGTTCTAAATTTTTTCCTTATATTATAATAATTCTCTTCAAAATTATATATTTTATTTCGTATATTAAACAAACATTTATGTTTATTATACGATTCAAGTACATTTGTCAACAATATGGTAAACGTAGATATTAAAACCTTTTTAATATTTGTAAGAACGATTGAACGCTCAACTGGAATATTTGTGAATGGCACTAACATACGAAAGAGCTGGTTTGTCATAAATTGAAATTCGCATCAATCCGAAAATAAATTATTATTTAGGGCTTTTTTAATTAAGACATTCTATACAGACACTGTCAATTTATTGCATTGTGAAATGTGTAGATTAAACAGACGACAGAAATGTGTTAAAACACCCTTCTATTTATTATTATGCCCCCCTTCGAAGAAGAGGGGGTCTATTGCTTTGCTCATGTCGGTAGGTCGGTCGGTCCGTCCACCAGGTGGTTTCCGGATGATAACTCAAGAACGCTTGGGGCTAGGATCATGAAACTTCATAGGTACATTGATCATGACTCGCAGATGACCCCTTTTGATTTTGAGGTCACTAGGTCAAAGGTCAAGGTCACAGGTGAAGGTCACAGTTACTGGAAATAGGCATTATAAATTTATAAGGATTTAGCATGGTTCAAACAAGGGAAAATACTACGGTTTATGCATGTTCTTTTTATTACAGATTTGCCTCCCTTTAATTCATTCATTTACTATATAGCCTTGCATCATGCATAGATTAGTGTACAAGTAGTACTGCTTTGTACTTTGTTAAATATTATATGTTAAAGAATAAAAGAAACATTAAATGGGTGGATTTGGTCAGCTGTATCGGGAGGAGGAGGCTGAATATGTCCTGAAATAAGTCAGTGAAAACCAAGATTTGGTCAGGGACAAGTCAGTGAAAAGTCAGGGAATTTTATTTGATCAGGTGGGTGGCAACCCTGATAAACTACATAGCAACTTCATATTTTGCTTACTGGGGGGCATTGTATTTCTGAAAGAAATCTTGTTTAGCTATGTGCTTTTTGTTCACGGCTGTAAATATAATCTTATGATTAGTCACTTCAGATTGATGACTGTCTACTGATTTTGAGTTATCTAACTTGAAAGAATAAATGTTGTTGAGCTTCACATAAAATTTACATGCAATCAATCAATATTTACTGTTTTCTATGTTTAATGTTTATTTTAATTAATTGATAAACGTATTGTTTGTTGTTATTAAATTTGCAAAGTTTATTTAAAATACGATAATACCTTTTTAGGATTTTTTTCCGTCATACATGCAAGAAAAAATAATACTCTTTCTAATATAACATGCCGCAATTTAATATATAAAGTTTGAGCGTATTAGAAAATGCAACTGAAGAAAAAACATTAATCCACGGTAATGGTAAAAATCAACACGGAAGAAAAGACACTACAGTCCAATCATCATCTGTACATGTGTAAGTGTCCGTCAGATTGTCGTAGATACGTCGAAATACTCCGAATCAAAGTCGTCACATTCCAGAAAGTCATACATGCCTACCGAACGTTCGGGTAGCAGCTTACTTGCATTCTTTTCCTTTGGTGGAGGTTTATAGTTCTCATATTTAAATCCCAATTTAACGTTACCATAGTTTTCAGTAATGAAACTGTCACTGTCATCATTGCAAATTGTATCCGATGACCTTGTTTACCTTGAACGTGTTGACCCTGACTCTAGAGATCCCAAACGACGTCTTGTTGGCAGAAGAACAATATTCCGATCTTGACATGCGTATGATATTGGTACATGCATGACTTTGTCTCTTTGTTCATACTCTGCAAATGATTTCAATGGTGGATCGAAATGACCATTATATGCTTCATAAGCACGAGTTTCTCTGATAACACTATTTGTTTGCTGACTAGCTTCGTCGCTTCTGTTCTTTACATGTTGAGTAAGTTGAGTTCATTTCCCAATCATTATTCTGCGGTATTGGCTTGGGTTTGATTTTGTTATTGTAATTCTTGATTGAAGGCTTTTGTTCTGCCTTGGAAGCAATTGGCAAGTTATCAAGTTTACATTTATTAAATGTAATAAACCCTGTACCTGTTTGACCTTTGGTCAACACTAAGGCTCTATAAAATATAAAGAAGTGAAACTCCAGCTGCTGGAGCAGTATTGTATTTTCATTAAAAACAATTAGTTGGTCCTTTATTTAAGGCAAGTGACCGATTGCCCAAACAGTACAAAACAGCACGATACAGCACAATACAAACCAACATAAACACAAAATATGAATAAAGCTGGGGTCACCGCCTTGGAACGGTCAATGCAAGGCATTGGGGGTTTAAACCTGGTTATAGAGCGCTCAACCTCACACTTGGCCCAGCAATATTCATAATACATTTAAGTGTAAATAAAATTTAACGTCATAGCATTGTAACTCAAATTAAACAATAATAAAAGGGAATTAAAACGCATTCAATTTAATTACTATTTAATTACTCAATTGCATTGAAGATACAAGAGTAACAGAATTACAACTTTTTGACGAACGATCAAATAAAACTATTAACAATTGTCAACTACATTCCTTCTTTATAGAAAAGATTTGAGAATATAGAATCATAGAGTTAATATCTCAGATAATCATCGCGCAAATATAGGAAGAAGCAGCAATAATGGGTGTAAAAATTCCATATTACATAGCTTGGTTGTTTATGTGACTGCTAAACAAATTAAAAATAATTAAATCAAACAAGAAACGCCTATCAGAGAGAAAATATAAATAAAATGGAACGTTATAAACCCAATGACCTATGCATGTAGATTACAACTGGGAAAGTCGGTCGTATGACGTCACAAAAATCCATAATGACATAATGACGTGAACAAATTCCAAGGGCAGTACTAAATAAAAATAGTAATGGGGCTGTGCTACTAATAAAACAAGTTTAGGTGATTTAATATTAAGAAGCAAATGAATAAAAATGGTAATTCCATTAAAGCTACATTATTGGAATCAAACAGTATATAGGTGTTTTGACAACTGAAGACAGAAATGATTTGATGTACGATTTGAGTCCAAATGTAGTTTACATGCAGATTTGTTCATACGACACAATGACACAATTTTATTCAACAGTGAAACATGCCTATAATGTAGTATTCATGCAGATTTGTTCATACGACACAATGACACAATTTTATTCAACAGTGAAAAATGCCTATAATATCACTAATGATTCCAAATTTTAAGGGAAGAAAGATATAGTGAATCTAAAACCATCAGACACGTGTTTTTAAGTACATAAGCATCGTATCCTTTTGATAAAAACAAGTTAATTACATTGAAAAGTTTAATATGAACATTTGGTTTAACATATTTTAATTTGCGGACACGCTTCAAAACATCTCCGTAAAATGATGGATGGGAGATTCCATTATTTAAATGCCATTTTAAAGAAACATTATATTTTGAAATTAAATCACCATACTTAGAGTAAAATCTAGCAAATTTATTTCTTAGGTTATGATACAAAAAGCCTTGTTTTAGCAATTTTTTAGTTAATATTAGATTACGATCATTAAAATCTTTAATACACGAACATGCTCTGGCATAACGTACCAACTGCGAAATGTAAATACCATAGGAAGGTCCTTTAGGGATGTTGCCATCTAGAAACGGAAAATTCACAATTTCAAAGTTAAAATCGTCCCGTTTGTCCTATAAACTAGTTTTGATCAAATTATTATTTATAGTTAGATGTAAGTCTAAATACGCAGCGTGTGTATTGGATATACACGATCGATTTAAGACTAGTTCTTTTGGGTAGATTTTGTGAATATATTGTTCAAATAATGGATTATCTAAATTAAGTATGTCATCAATGTACCTACTAGTAATGTTAAAACAATTATTCAAATCTATTTGCTTAGTTTTTGATAATTCTAACATAAATTCGCTTTCATAACAATATAAAAAAAGGTCAGCTATAAGTGGCGCACAATTAGTACCCATAGGAACGCCAATAATTTGTTTAAATATTTTACCATTAAATTCAACAAACAAGTTATCTAAAAGAAAAGTTAGTGCTGCACAAAAGTCAAGACCAGTCCAAATGATGTAATTATCTAATATCTGATTAGTAAAAAAAAGCTGTTTTAGTGTTTAAAGCTAGATACAAACATTTCTCTCTAGCAAAAGTTTTTTCAATCAAAGAAACAAGTTTGGATTTTATTAAAGCGTAAGGAAGCGTTGTATATGGTGTCGAAAAATCATAAGTACTTACCTGTGACACCTTATATTTTTTATTTTCAATTTTATCAATAACTTCTAAGGTGTTTTTTATTAACCAAAATAGGTTAATATTACTATTTTCATAAACTTAATTACAAAATTCAGCTATATGATATCTAATAGCACTCAATGCATATGTAAGATACGCTGATAATTGTTTGGTGGTACAAGACACTGAATTAGCGATAAAACGACTTTTATATGGCGTCTTATGTAATTTAGGTATCCAGTAAAGTGATGGCAATTTCTTATCAGTAATATTGACTATTACATTTAACTTTATGCATTGGGCAATATGGTCGGTAATAATATCATTAGGTTGCTTATTGTACTCACAATATGATGTAGTTTGTTAAAGTTCTTGTGAAATAGTTTGAACATAAAACACTCGTCATATTATGATAACATTATTAGCAGCCTTATCAGCAGGAGCTAAGACGAATTTAGATTTTAAGTCTTCAAGCAATTTACAGAGATTTTGTTTATTAAATTTAGGTGAATGTGGTAGGGTCAAAGGATGTGTATCATAAAAACATATTTTATTCATGGCCATACTACATATTTTTGTTTTCCAATCATTGAGTGCATTAATTTCAGCATTTTCCTTCCTGCACCATTAAGTGCAATAATCATGTAAGGATGTTACGATATTCTTAATGCAGTCATCAAAATCAACAGGTATAGGCAGTCTGTACTTAGGGCCTCTGCGTAGCAAATTTCTAAGGTTTTTATTTTGAATGAAATTAAGGTCCCCAGTAATAACATGTCCAACTGGACCATATATATATTTAGAACTAGTACAGTCACATAATGTAGGACAATTTCTTATTACATTTATATCTGTGGAATTAGAATTATAATTAAAAACGATACTTCTTACAGGTTTACTATATTTGTAGCAAATAAGTGGTGATTCAGTATTGCGGAAATAAGGGGGAATCAACCGACGTACATTTTTATCATTGAATATTTTAGGAAGGTCAATTAAATCAAGACCTTTGTTACAAAACTCAATTTTGATACGATTTCTAGTTTTGTTAAGTACATTTTGAATAAAAGGTTTAAGATAGTAGTCAGTGAAAGATTCAATAATACAAGCACATTCATATAGAGGGTCAGATTGAAGTAAATAAGTTTACATTCCTTATCAATATGCGCCAACGAAGAAACAGAAAGAGAGCAAAGTGCACTTAGTAATTTATGTTTACCCCCATTTTGTAATACTGTGTAGCAATCATTTAAAGAAAGCAGACGTTTAAAGGGGCCTTTTCACAGATTTTGGCATTTTTTAACTTATTCATAAAATGCTTTATATTGATAAATGTAAACATTGGATCGTAAAAGCTCCAGTAAAAAATCAAGAATAAAATTAAAAAAAGGATAAGAATATTGCCCGGAGCAGGTTTCGAACCAGTGACCCCTGGAGTCCTGCCAGAGTCCTGAAGTAAAAACGCTTTAGCCTACTGAGCTATTCCGCCAAGTACACATACTTGTCGTATTTTATACCTTATATAAGCAATCTCCGTAGTTTCACAAAATTTAACGACAAAAACAGAACTCTCCAAATTATTCAATCGTTTCGCGTTGCAACGCTTTATAATTTTTAGGTTTTAAAATCGTCAAAAGATGCATATAATGGCTATATTAGACCATGGTAAATGTTCAGTATTACTGTTTCCTCACAAATATCATAACTAAAACGAAAATTTGCGAATCTGAAACAACTTTTTTCAATTTTGTCAATTTACCAAAGCGTGAAAAGATCCCTTTAAATTTACGCCTTAAGTTACCATTTTTCCTAATGCCATGTGAACGTTTATTTCTTAGACGTTTACTAAACAGAGAAAATGAATTAATCGAAGCATGATTTGTTAAAACATATTAACATAATGCAAGGACTTTTTATCATTTTTGTCACGTTTATTAGTCCCCTACCGCTCTGTGTGTCCGTGAGTATGTGAGTCTGTCACACCTTCTGGATCCTGCGATAAATTTAAAAGTTCTTCATATTTTTTCATGAAACCTGAAAAATGGATAGATGGAAAAATGGAGATTATGTACGTCATTTTATTTTTGTTCCTATGTCAAGAATTCTGGTTGCTATGGCAAGAAATATATATTAAAAATCTGAAAATGCTGGAGTTTCACTGATAGGGGACTTTTATTGCTTGGCAATAGTCTTGTTCTTCCAAGTGTTCTAATCAACCAAGCCTTTAACAACTTTTTGTTTGTTTTCCTTAGTTGGTTTCCTTTCATTGTTCTTTCAATGAAAAATAATAAGTACACGGGTAACTTGAGACTCCAAATGATTTGCTGCAGACTAAGTCGTATAACCAACACAAGTGAGGTTATTGTGCAAACATTTCTTTGTATCAGTTCTAAGTGAAATCTGCCCGTAGCTTTATCAAGAATATCTGCATGATTATTATCAGCTTCAAGATTCAGTTTATCAACGGTTTAATTATGTATCGCCGACGTCGTATGTACTTCCGCCGTGATTTCTATACACTCTGGATTGTCAAATATCGCAGAATCATGTCATATCGGGTCCCTATGTTTTCTGTAGAGATTAGGTTAAGGCCTCTGGGCATTTCTTCCTTTTGCTCTTGCTCAATATTCAACACATTTACCTACGTTGTTATATTGGTATCTTCTTTATCTGTGATTTATACACCTGGTATTTTCACATCATCATGAGGGTTTGGATCCCCGTGGTTTCTGTATTGATTTATATATGGTCTTGGAGTATAACATTTTCAGCACTATAAATATTTGCATAAGTAACTTCTACTGGCACTTCAGGCTCGTTTCCTAACACATCACCTTCTGCTGGATCTTGGTACTTACTGTTTGCCTTTAAATGAGGTCGTTTGTCCATATATTGTTTACTAGTATTAGTAATTTGTTGAAGGTCTATTATCGCTAGCAAATCAGTTTCCGTATCCGATTTCTGTATGGGTTAGTGTAAGGTCTTGGAATGTGTTGTGGTTTATCACCTTATGAATTTGTATCGGCTACGATGAAGCCGGTACTGGAACCACCTCCACTGAAATCGTGTATGACCTTTCTCTATTAACAGATTGACCTGAAAAGGAACTTTGATGTGCAGAATAAAAGTATGCAGTATTTAATTTAAAATGATAGCAGGAGAAGCAAAGAAACTACATGTATTTAATTGATAGTTTGTAACCAAATCACGTTGGTTACCTATTGGACCAAACAATCATATGCAGATTATCCTTTGTTGTTAAAAAATGTGACCAACTCTGGCAATCATAGAAGTTCATTTCCACGTTATGCCCTATCTGTTGTGTATGGTTTGAAGTTGCAGAAGTTACTCGGACGTTTTGCTGAGACTGAGCTTTACGTTCGCGTTTTTGCGCATGGCTGTTAAGACATAGTTATCCTAGAATGGTCTATTTATTAGGATAACAAAATTATTCGAATATTCGATTGAATGGTCAGTATTCGAATAACAAAATTAATATTCGCATATTCGCATTAATGTTTCAAACGTAATTGCCCTAATATTTAATGACCTGCGAGCCGCTTACTAAAAAGCACCCGAAATCACTTGGGAGTAACATGTTTTACGTAACGTCCTTCGTGTCAAACTGATAACGCGGCCCGTATCAGTGTTGCTTGCGCAATGCAATATACACGCTCTAAGAAAGGCCCCGAACTGTTATTTGTCAATGGGGTGCCAATTAACGGTTTGAATTGACTGGTGAATAATAATAAAGTTTCTGTGATCACAGTATGAACAGCAATAAAAATGTGTTAATTACTCAAATTGCGAAATGCAATATACACACTCTAAGAAAGGGCCCGAACTGTTGTTTTTCAATTAGGTGCCAATTAAAGGCTTGAATTGACTTGCGAATAATAATTTGTGAATTACTCAAATTTAACAAATGATATAAATTCAAATATCATAAAGGGATCATAATTCAAATCATAAAATGCCACCAGCCACTTTCCTCGCATCGCCATAGTAGCAACGTTAATAAACAGCCTTGTACTTAGCAAACGGATATAACTTTCAAAACAATGGACTTTAACACAGAGCAAGGTAAAATCAATCCAGTCGTTTTATGCCAATATTCGAATATTCGATTGAATGGATTTGCGAACATTCGAATACCGATTAAGGTATTCGTTGCCTACTATTTATAGAGGTGTTTGATGTGTATTTTCTAAGTAACTCCGGAGGAAGTTTCCCTTTTTTTATTCGCATACTTGAGGCCCATTGCATTTGATTGGCTCCTTTTACTACCCCTGCTCGATGCAGACCTAAGTCTTATGCTGCCCATCAACCCATTCTGCCTCGAATTTCTCACAACACCTGCACTGGCTCTTGCCTGTGCAAATTTGTTGACCTCCCCTTTTCTTGTTAGTTCTCTTCAGTATGAATTAATTGATAACCTCCTATTTCGATTTCGTGCTCGTCTTTTTAGTAAAACTGGCTTCCGTCATATCGAATTTCACCTCTCAACGACGGCCTCTTCTCAAGCCTCTTCTTACGCTACCGCTTGGAGAGGGGTTCGTTCCCTTGAAACCCTTATTCAGTTGTAAACTTTGCATTTGAATTGGTATTCGTTTCCATGTTTTCTGATGACGGCAATTCGAATTTAGCAAGGGTTAGTCTTTGCTTAATATATGAATGATATGTGCCCAGAAATATTTGATTTTACATTCCATTGCTTTGAAAATCTTTGTTATTTTCATAAGGGCCAAAAGGACAACGATTAAGCACATACATCATACTTTGAGGTTATGTTTTAATTTTCTTTTAATGTTTTACTTCAGTATGTCTTTATGAAAAATCGTTAAATGGTACGTTTAAACATAAGTAACCAGCAGTTTTGAGATCATCATACTTAGTAACATCGCTATTAAATGAATAAACTGATATACAATTGTTCATTTCCATTTCCTTTAAAATCAATTTTATTTTAATTAAACATTTTTTGCGATACGACGCGAACTTAAATACAGCGGCCCAATCAAAAATAATATTATGACACTTGAAAATTAACATTGTGTAGTTCTTATAACGTTTTACTCTGACGCTTTTAAGCATGAAAAAATAATTTTAAAAAAATAACCATTTACAATATTATAAATATTAAGTATTATAATACATTTTTATTCATAAACTGATATTGTCTGCTGATATCATCAACGCAAGCGATCTTGAATTTTTCGATTTTTCTAAAGAAAGTACATGTACGAGCATTATGACATGTGTTAACGTATACTTTAATATTTTTACTTTTGAAGGTTGTCCAGGTTACCGGTTACAGTAAACGTTTAAATGGTTAACGATTCTGTAACCTAGTGTATCCACCAAAAGATATATTAAGTTATCAAATTAACTCGTATCAAGACAACAGTCGGTTGCAATCTTTTAAACTTTTACGATGTTTAACATTTTATCCAAGATAGGGTATACATGTTAAATTTCCCCCATGATGCCTAATTTCTTATATTAACTGAGAAGAAAATATTCATGATTGTGTATGATGATTTTGGAATGTGTGTGACTAATCAGTTAAAGGATTTGCAAATACTTATCTCAATTTCTTTGTGTATAGTGTACCATATGTTTTGTTGTAAACTTATGTGTGCGCTAGTCCTTCATAGATTTCTCTGTCGTTGGGTTTTGCCTGATATATACTACTCAGGTCAACCGCATTTCAGCAATGACTAAATCGATATCGTGATACAAGTTTGGCAGTTGGTTCTACTATAACAATATTTAATGGTTGTTTTTGTGTGAATTACTCGCATGCCTAAATTGTAGGTTTGTCTTTTTCAATGCTATATGTTTTGCTATGTATACGACAACAACAACAACAACAACCATTATTTCAGCAATAACACTTACAATAAAGCCTCCGGTCGACAAAAAGAAAATATAAACAGATGAGAAAAATACGTCTCCATACTATTGCAGGAATGAAAACATGGATTGATTTTTTAAATCAAATTTAACAGTTTGCAAACGACTATGTAATACACTAGAAATGAATATTATAATGGATCCTGCCAGATGCTGCCAACACATTCCTCTGATATTGGTATTCATGCAATCTGAACACGACCTTGTTTAAAGGTTAAAGCATACAAAAGGGATTTATATATAGTTTGGAAAGTTTGTGATCAATTCCCAAATGCGTCTCCAAAAGCCCGAATCTGTAACAATATTTGATGATTTCCATTTTAATCAACATCGTTGTATCTGTGTTACGGCGTGTGCGTCAACGTGTTATAAAACATATTTTCTTAACAAGCTGAATGGGAATTTACGTATCAGTCAAGGAAGCTGAATGTTTTCCAATATTTCTGACATGCCAATATATTGGACCAGTCCCAAGTTTAAGGCATAAATAGGTCATTTACCTATTATGTTGCCTAGATTATTCATATCTGTTTGATAAGAAGAGTATGAATCCATGGATTTATTGTTTTATGTCATCTCATTGACAATCATTATTGCAATCGTTGTATATTGTTTATACATTTGTTTATAAGATTGCAAATTGCAATTTGACGGCGTATACTGTACGAACCACTCGCGTGTTATTCGTAACAAAATAAGACGTTGCATAAAGTCATAATAATTGTATCCAATAGAGTAATTATAGTATTTTATGTTTGATTGTTCATACCTATAATGTGTATTTTTCTACTTGTATCCATAACTAAAAGTATGGTTTTATTTCCGTTCTTAAATAATTAATAATTTCTTCAGATAAATAATAAAGGAGCACCTTAAATACCTTTTACCAGGTGTTTACCGTATCGAGATGCCTGTCTCTCACAGGTTGCATCGGTGCAATACGTTCACATCTTGACATTTATCTGGAGTCGGTCCAACTTGCTGCCGACAATAGTTTCCTTGGCCTTGTTATATAAAAGATCTTACGACAAATGTCAAATTACGACTGAATTGTGTACTTTAAAAATAAACACGATTATTTACAATGTACTTCACACAAAAAATCAGATTTATGTTATGGTAAGTGTGTATATTATTTGAAATTGTTTCGTATGTCTCAAGTTTTAATATAAGAAGCTGGTTGGCTTCATATACGCATACAATATGTCTGTTCTGTAATATACGAGAGTCATGTGGGGTAAACACATATTTAATCAGTAATAGCATTCTGTTACATTAATTGCATGAGCATAGAATTGAGAAATATGTTTGATTTATCGTTGTTTATCAATCGATAAAGGACGATTTAAGATCCTGTATGCGCAGTTATGAAACAAAAGAGGCCTGTATGGTTTAAACAGATATATATGTTCACGTTTTTGACGCTTGCCATTGAATATTTTTACAATACAAACTGTAAAAAAAATATGATGTGACTATATATTATCGAGTTCAATTTGACTGCCCTGTGTGATCTGTAAATATAGCATGTTTCTTACTTAAATTGATTAAAATATTAACATGTTCCTACTTTATTGACCAGCCTTGTGTGCTTTATTACTATAGCCTACGTAAAATATATGTTTATAGATATTTCATGCTTTCACTAAACCAAACTAACCCAGGAAAGTATGGTACGACAAATAATCACTCTTTTCGCTTTCATTACACTTATTAAGTAATTGATGAAAAATAATAATTAAGCTTTATTAC
The DNA here is from genome assembly GCF_020536995.1 of Dreissena polymorpha. Lineage (NCBI taxonomy): Eukaryota > Metazoa > Mollusca > Bivalvia > Myida > Dreissenidae > Dreissena > Dreissena polymorpha. The sequence continues at coordinate 64,197,096 of NC_068364.1, forward strand.
GTTTATTGTTATATACAATTATTTAACATGCGTGCAATAATCGCATCAGCCAATTATTTACAAGGGCTAAATACAAATACTTCCTATTGTGTTGGCGTATTGGTTTGAATGCACAGAAAGTCAAGATAATCAGGATTGCTCACTCCAAACGAGTTCTTGACAAATATATTAGGTTGTGGCTTTCTTATAAATTGCGAAGCTATACGGTTTACACAATTAACTAAATTTCTCTCAGAAACCAGACGGATCGAAGAAATGAGATGCTTTTTAGACTCTGGCGATGATAGCGCAAAAGAAAAACATGCCTCTTTTTGTGATTGCAGTTGCACAGTTAGCTCCCCTGTTTCAGTGCCTTCAGGAGTATTCAGCACGGTGAATAATTGACCAAATACCAATTCAATATCAATAAAACATCCAAACAAGCCTGTAATTAGTGGACGGGTCTACTTTGTTTATTATATTCATATTACAAGCTAAGATTTAGTTATTCACTCCTTGACGAATTATTTATGTATTTCAACTGTTTATAAAACAGACGATTTGAACACCTTATTTTCTATTCCTTACCGGCCAGTGTTCTCCGGAAGCACCGGCAGCCGGCTATTTCACCGGTTACATTCTATCTAGATGCCGGCTACTTTCCCTAAAATATCAATTAAAATGGTGCAATTACACTAGTTGTATTGCTTAGTCGCCGGCTACTTTGAACATATAATTGGCTTCTGAAATTTGTGTTGAGAGCACTGATTTACCGGTACTAGAATTTGAAACTTTCGTCGTGCAGAAACAGGTTTCTGGAAAGATCTCGTATTTTGACGTGACCTCAAACTAAATGTGTGACAAGCCTCACTATTTCAGCTTTTAACGCTTTAATTTATTGTTTACATTTAGTATTTTGTAATTATTGCCTTGTAAGTTTCTTTAAACTTTTGGTTTTCCCACTTCTGACATGAAAATGTTTAAAGAAATTAAGTATATTGTTTTTCCAATGTTATAATTACAGTGTATGTTAAAAGGACATGCTAATAGATTGACGACTTCTTTCAACTTCTATATCAAATATTCCAAAAATATAAGTATTAGAATGAACGTAATATCATTTAATAAATGAAAATATGCTTGAAGTACTGTATCGTTATAACAGGAGTCATCATAAGTTTAAAATGATACATAATGGACATAATTGGGTTGTTTCTGTCACTTTCGGAATAGTGTTGACAGCACTTACACTTGCAATAATCGCGTGCTTAACACGTCGGATTTTCTAGGTGTGAATCTTATTGAGAATCTCTCGTTATTTTTCGGCATTTTCGCCTATTATTGAAGTTGGCTAAGATTGTTAGATCCTCTTGTTACTTCCCTTATTTACGGAATACCATTATTGCCATCGTGGTTACACATTAAAATCCAGAGGGCGACATTTCGATAGTGCGATAGTACGATGGCGACAATGCGATAGTACGTTGGCGACAACGCGATACTATGCGACAACGCGATAGTACGATAGCGGAAATGCGATAGTACGATGGCGACAGTGCGACAATACGATGGCGACAATGCGTTAGTACAATGGTGACGATGCGATAGTGCGATAATACGATGACGACAGTGCGACAATACGATGGCGACAGTGCGAAACTACGCTGGCGACAATACGACAATGCGATAGTGCGATAATACCATGACGACAGTGCGACAATACGACGGCGACATGGCGATAGAACGATGGCGAAAATGCGATTATACGATGTGACAGAACGACAACGCTATAGTACGATGGCGACAATGCGATAGTACGATGGCGACAATTCGAATATACGATGGCGACAGTACGATATGACCATCGCATTGTCGTCATCGTACTATCGCGTTATCGCATTGTCGCCATCGTACTATCTCATTGTCGCCATCGTACTATCGCATTGTCGCCATCGTACTATCGCACTCTCGTATTTTATCCCTCTGGATTTTAATATGTAACCACGATGGCACTAACGGTATACCGAACTTATTTGAGAAGACTTCACGTCAAGGCATTCTTCCACAAAAAGTAATTGAACTATAAAAAGTCTCTTTAAAAGTGTTACAATAATAGATCAATACTGAAATGAAATGATTTCTTTATCGTATATACCTTTTGTATATTATGCCATCGCGCCAATACAACAGAACAACAGATGTCTGAACTTTTCTATTGGCGCGAATATTTTTTGTCGTTCTGGCGTGTAAGCTCGTATGAAGGGCGCTATATAAAGTAAACTGCAGAACGAAAACTATTGTGAAACCATTAGCATTCGTGGGACACTATTTTTCGTGAATTTTGTGGTTAGAACGATCCACAACGTTTAAGATTCTTACGAATAATTATTAGTTGACGAAAAGTATTACTGGTGTTGCTCTTTTGTTCTGTCGTGTTGGCGAGTGTGCAGGTCGCCTAAACGACAATACACTAAAACGGAAGAACAGTATAGCACAAATCAGTCACCCATATGATCTACTTTAAAACGTTAGACTTCATTATTCGACAATCAAAAGGTAACAAAACAGCCTTTGTACAAGCTTCGACCTGATGTTTATATTTGCGTTACCGAAACCGAACATTTGTGTAGTTGTTTTGCATTGGATAACCTTCTAAATGTCTTGTGACGGAGCTTCTGCGAAATAATATTTGCCCGATAGACCCGCATACCTTGCAACTTGCAGGTACAAATACAGGTTAATACAGCGACCTGGGGTATCCTCAAAGCGCGCATTCCTGCCTGGAACTTTTTAGGTCACGCCTAAAGCTTGTATTATAGTCTAAGATGCTCAATACCGATCGCTATTCCGATTGACAGAGTAAAGTGGTTGTATATTAGAGCAGTGGTATAACTTGTGTCTATACTGTTTTCTCTCTTCATAAACATTCGTTTTATTGGAGATTCGGAAATTAACCAAACCGCGGTGCCGACAACGTTAATAATCAGCTCTGTTCAAGATTGGAATACATAACAAGTGCTTAAGAAGCGCTGCAATAGCAGAAATTCATTCATATGCTGTGTTTGTGGTTTGGTTGATTTCGTGCTTTATACAGAAATGGATAATCGAAGTATCGATGGTTTATGATATGAACAGATGGTGATTTATGGTAGTCGGTGCATCGTACGCAAATCTGGGGCGCTGTTTCACGTAAATCGGTCGTCGCAATTACGAGTAGTGTTTTATATACAATGTATCATAAAATAATGAAATATTAATGTTTATCTGTTTAGTATTGTATAAGTTATTTATAATCGAAGTGAAAGAGCTGTGGTGAATGACCGCCGTTTAAGTTAGCGAAAGAATACTCTAACTTATTTAAACATTGAACCTCCTTCTGAAAATATGTAGATCCAATACATTGGACATAAACGCTGTCGCTAAGTACATCTATGTCGGACATAGCCCCGGAAACAGATCCACGCTGTGACGTCACTTGCGCGAGCTTTGATGACGACATCGACGTAGAACGTATTCTCGCGCGTTGTGAGCAACGAACAGTGTTCTCCAGACGGAAATGTTTATATCAAGGTATAGTAACATGATCAGTTTAATCAGTTGTGGTGCTGATAACAACGTGAACGACGATGCGGATGAGTAAATTGCTGAAGACTATTATTATTATAAATAGTTGATGCTATTTTGCATATCCGTTTCAAAACTAATTCATTGGTCACGAAGTTGGGTATGATAATGTACCTGATTTAATATTTTTAATCCTGGAATTTGAACGCATTTTGCGGTACATTTCGTTGATTGTTGCAATATAAGTTAATATTGTAGATGCTGTTTTCACAGTATCTTTTTTCCTGAGCTTTTTCATAATACATCGTCTAATTTGGAACTAGAAACCGATTCCGGTATTTATAAGTGTACCACACTCAAAGGCGAAAACAACACTTGCTTCTAATTGCTCACAAAATGGCTGAACTTGAAATGTCAAAGATTGTTGTTTGAATTTTTTTATTTAAATCATTCACCCATGACGCTCTGCCACTTCTGGACCACGTGCGGGTGTTGCTTATTCGTGCTGCATTATCAATGGAAGTATGCGAACATTTTTATTATTGTTTTTGCATATAATTCTTTAATTATGATAGGATCGGACAAACATAATCATTCCAATTGTTTATTAAAAAGCGTGTGTCTGCAATAAGACTATTACAAAGACACGACCTTCAACGGTATGTACGGGAACTTGAATGAAACCGTTTTATGGAATGTACGAATCTATTCGCGTTCAGCTGATATTATAGATTCTCGACCAGATAAATGTGTCAATAGGGCTTGAAGCGCATATAATCTTGACTTTAAGATTATCTATACAGGTTGGTTGCACTAAATCTCGATAAATGTTCGAGGGACTTCGCATGTTACAGTCGTCTAAGACTGTCCAAGCCTTCAGAGGTTGTCAATCAATCAAGAGGACTTCCGGTCAGGGCGCCCCGACAGACCTCGTATATTTTAACTGTCAACTCCAATTACGATTGGAACCAAGCCATCGCGGCTTCATGGAAATAAAATGCTAAATTGCCTTTGAGAGCAGATGCTTAAAGATGGCTGTAAATCGGTTTAAACGGATTTTATGTGTCCTTCCGCTTGCATATATTTTAGTAGGGAATGCTGGTATCGAAGAACTGCTATGACAAATATATGGGTTCTAACGCACGTAACGCTTTTATAGAAAGTAAGTCGGTTCCTCGTTTTCCTGATTCTGTATTAAAACTTTTACACATGTGATGTCAGTTACACACGAACATTAATTCAAATAATAATATAAAGTGAATACAAAAAAAAACAAAGTAAACGTAAGGAATAAGAAGTGAGTTCTGTATTCCTTATTTGTTTACTTTATTTATGAGCAAATTATTTTGAGTATTTTTGTATTTACTTATAAACGTGTTTACGGTAAAATATGTGATCAAAATATGTTCAGAATGAATTTCCAACTTCCTGGTCTAAGGGTTTTGTTGTTCCTCTGCATAAGAAGGGTAGCATAAATGACGAAACTAACTATAGAGGTATAACATTATTGAGTACGTTAGGAAAACTGTTTACTCGCATTTTAAACATTAGACTCTCACATTGGGCGGAACATTATTATGTATACGTTGAAGCACAGGCGGGTTTTAGACAAAATATGAGCACGCTTGATAATTTTTTTGTACTGCATGGTCTTCTGACACACTTACTTAATAAAGGAAAACAGCTTTATTGTGTATTTTTGGATTTTAGTAAAGCATTTGATTATGTAGTCCGAGAAAACCTTTGGAGCAAACTCATTAAACTAGGGTTACGAGGCAAAATTTTTAATATTGTAAAATTGATATACTCGTCTGTTAAATCTAGAGTTAAATATTGTAATCAATTAAGTGAAGATTTCGAATGTATGCTAGGGGTCCGACAAGGAGAATGCTAATCGCCGTTTTTGTTTTCTATGTTTTTAAATGATTTAGAATCAGCGTTCGCTGAAAGTGGCATAAATGGTATAGATGTAGATAATTTCAAACTATTTCTTGTGTTGTTTGCAGATGATATCATTATTTTTGCAAATAACGCTGAGGAATTGCAACACAGTCTATATGTGTTTCATGAATATTGTAAACGCTGGAAGTTAGTAGTGAATGTCGATAAAACTAAAGTCATGATATTTAAAAAAGGGGGACGGTTGCCAAACAATATTTCGTTCCACTACAATGATATTGCAATTGAGATTGTTTCTAAGCTCAATTACCTTGGTGTCGTATTCACGACTGGTGGTTCGTTCTCGGATACACAAAGAACATTAGCTGGCCAATCCTTGAAGGCCATTTTTAAGATGAACAAATACCTTTACAAATATACTGACATTACTGTGAAACACAGATTAGACTTGTTTGATAAACTCATATCACCTATTCTTAATTACGGAAGTGAAATTTGGGGTTTTGTCAAGGGCGATGCTATAGAACGTATTCATATGCAATTTTGTAAAAGTCTTCTTGGTGTTAAAAGAAGTACTCAAAACGATTTTATATACGGCGAACTTGGGCGCCTTAACTGTCAAACAAGTAGATATTTTAATATTATAAAATATTGGGTTAAAATATTACATACTAATAGTAATCAATTCAATAAAAAAGATTACCTTACATTAATGAGTGACTGCGAAAAATACCCTAATAAAAAAAGTTGGTGTTCCCTACTACGTGATTTGCTAAGCACAATTGGTTTTTACGATGCCTGGTATTTTCACGATGTCGGTCACGATACTGTATTTCTTGCAGCTATTTAACAGCGACTTACAGATAATTTTATCCAAAATTGGAACGACCGATTGGTTAACTCGAGTAGAGCTCTTTTTTATAGGAATATAGCATCCTTTCAACTTCAACCTTATTTAGAATTATGTAATATTAAAAAATACATAGAGGATATTTGTTGGTTTCGGTAGCATATCGAATTTAATTCACGAGTGATCATAGAAATTTATATTTTCACGAGTGGCGTAGCCACGAGTGAAAATATTTTTTTCTATGATCACGAGTGAATTAAATTCGATATGCTACCGAAACCAACAAATTTTCTTTTTATTTTATGCTTATTTTTGTAGTATTTTTTTCTATGATCACGAGTGAATTAAATTCGATATGCTACCGAAACCAACAAATTTTCTTTTTATTTTATGCTTATTTTTGTAGTTTTGTTAATTTTCCGAATTTGCCTCATTAAGTTTCCCCGTGGGGTGCCTCAATTTTTAGAACGCACAAAGAACTTACTACACAAGAAAATAGTTCACATCTGTAAAAAGTGTATTACTATTAAAATCAATGTTTTATTCAACATATATCTTTTTCATACTTTATACATTCAATATTATTACAAACAATAGTTTAATTTAAATTATTATGAAATTAATAGTGTTGCATATACTGGCGTAGTAATTTGTGTATTCAACTGATCTCAAAGTTACGAAAGTGCTCGCCATGTTGAACAACACTTTTACGACTTGCTGGATTAATAACACATAACTGGATTAAACTAGGAACGCAAACATATTTCAACAGTGTTTTTGTGCTAAATGGTTTCGATATCAATCACTGTCACTCTCTGCAATAAGACGGATTCGCTTGTAGTGTCGCTGTACAGGGGAATCTGCGGTTACCGCCGGTGTACGGGATGGAGATTGCCTCTGGTGATTGACTACGTTCTGTGTCTGGGAAAGGCCCATGTAAGATTCAGAGTTGTGAAAATTAAATGTTACATTGCCCTGGAAATGTGAGTTGACAAAAAATCCTCGGGCCATCGGAAAATCACTTGATGCAGGTGTGGCTGACGCAGTGGCAGTGGCTGTGCGGTTGTGCTTTTCAACTGACTGGTTTGAATGAGAAAGTATTTTTGAAATATTTTTTGACTGTTCCTTGTTCAAACTGCTGTAATTATTTAAGCTGTTAATATTTCTGTGCCCTGAAATCTGTATTATTTGATGAGCAGGAACATTCTCGTCATTCAGCTTCTGAATCAAGTGCTTTCTTGCACTGAAAAAAGTTTATTTCTATGGTAAAAATAAAATCGATATTCAACGGTACACATGACATATTACATAAGATATAAGTTGTAATTGTTTTGTGTGCTCTTGAAACACTTCAATAAATACATGGTGGTCTGTCAAGTACTGGATGTAATGGAACCGGAAAGTAGAGGAATAGTACTAGTCGAGTACAGGAGATTTTATGAATTAAAATTTTGAGTGTTGTAGCATGTAAATTGGACAAACAACACCTACTTAATAAATGGGAGGTAAGTGATTTTTATTATATATTTTAGTCTTGTTATGAAAGTAGTGTATATAATATGGGGTTTTGACCTGTATGGGGTGATTCTTGGCTCTTGAATACCAGCATCTGTTTTCATCTCGGTCATTATGCTGTATAGCTTGTTTATTCCCATGGCAGACTTCCTGAACCAGCATTGCTGTGTCTTGTTGCCAGGAGTTAAGAAGAAGGGGCTGTCTTCTGTCATCATGTCAACAGGGCGTTTGTCGGCATATAGCTTGTAGAGATGCACCGGATCTCTGTCAGGTTGTTCGGGAACTGCATATGCCCGTGGCTTGACTTTCCTATGAATAGTTAAAATGTGTGTTGCATTAAATGTTTTGTTTAAATTAAATACTATTCCAACAAAAGTGAAGTCTACTGTATATTAATAATACAAATAAGAATTATATTGTAAAAAAAGGTCTATAAATTCACTTGTGATAATAGAAAATATATATTTTCAATTGTGGCTTCGCCACTCGTAAAAATAATAATTTCTATGATCAATCGTGAAATAAAATCGATATTCTACCTTAACCAACACATATCCTCCATGTTTGTATTATTTTTACTAAAGAAAAATTCCATTTAAATATTTTATAAACAGTACCAGTTTTTATATAAATAAAAAATTATCAATTCAGATTTGTGTACAAATATATTAAAGTAGGAAAATCACCTTATATCCCTTGGATTTTCACCAGTACGGGTTTTTGTCTGACGCTCAGTGTCGAAGGTGATGAATTCTTCACCAGTTTCAAAATCGATTCCAAGGCTGACATCACCCCAGCATAGGGTGTGAATTTCCTTGCCGGTTCTCATCCCAAAATGGGTTGTACATATAAGCCACAGTGAGTGTAATAGAGCTCTTGGGCTTGATTCTCCCAGAGTTTTAGCTGCGTACATAGCTTCAATATGTTCATTTGTTAATGCCTGGGCTTGATGCGGTTTATTTCCATAACCTTCTTTTTTCAGAGCTTTTTGTTTACTTTTTAATACTTCCCTCACTTTGGCAAATTCAGGGTCATTTATCAAAGAGTGCTTGTAGTTCATGTGCCTTAAATGCCTGTCGATTGAGCTTAAAAATGCCCTCAAAGATGTGGGTTCATACTCTGATCCATCTTTTTTAGTCACACCCAACAAAAACTCGCAGACCAGAGGGTTCAATTCATGAGGAGGTATATTTTCAATATTTCTTGCCTCATTTTTGTGACTTTTTAGGAAAGTTTTGAAAAGTCTGATGTCATTGTCGGTTTTCTTTTTTGTATTTAAATTTTCGTTTTCAAGCAGAAAGCTATCCACACTTACAGATCTGAAATTCCTTGTTGGTGTTGATGTTGGGTTTTGTTCTTTTTCTTCCTGTGTTGATGCTGTTACCAGTGGATGTGGGGCTGATGTTGCTGCTCCTGCTGTTGGTGCTGCTGATGTTATTTCTTGTGATTTTGAAGCGCTGTCATCATCTTGTTCATTCATTTCATTAAAAAAGTCATCAAAGTCAAAGATATTTGAGAAAAGAAGATTTATTTCATTGTTTTCCAATTCATCCATTGTTGTTAAAGAGTTAAGCAGCAGACGAAATAATTATGTTTAAGGGAGGTAAATGTGTATTTCAGGTTCAAGTAGACTAGTCTCCCTTGAATGAAAATTGCAATTGAGGCTCACCATGGGGTTATTGGGGAAGTAGTTCCAGTATCTAACTGAAACAGTGAAAAATAACGATATTTTTCACTGTTATGTTTCACTGTTTGAAACAGTGAAATACCACTTTTATTTCACTGATATTTCTCTATAAACCACCGGAAAGCATAAAATAAAGATTCAACCTTCATAGGTTACGAGTATCCTCTCATAGATTGAGAATATAAAGTGGCAGATGGTCTAAGCCCAACCCAACACCTGTTGAGCAAAGGACATGTATTGTTTGTAATCGTCTAGAAGACGAATATCATTTTGTGATTGAATGCAACTAATATACAAATTTAAGAGTTAAATATATACCTTCATATTACAGAAACCGACCAAATATGCAAATATTTATAGAATTGATGTCTTCCGATAATGAATCTGTATTAAGAAAACTGAGTGCTTTTGTCCATGCCGCATTTTTAGTTAGATCTGCGAACATGTATGTGCCCTTTTGATGTATTTTTGCCCATTAACTAGTTGAAATATTTAAAATGCTGCTGTTCCTGATTTTGTATGTGAATGTATAATGAGTGTTTTTGTGCGTTCTTGTTTACGCCTTATAAGTTTTGTTTGTGGAGTCTGTGTTTATTACAAATAACGCATTATGTACTGATTCGTATGAGAACTCCTCTTAAATTAAACGTATTTCATGTTTGTCATCTATCTATGTATGCTGCCGACTATGTGACTTGGCTGTATACTCAGTATTTTGCGTGAGTTCTTGTTTTACTCTCTTTAGGTTTTGTTATGTAGAGTACTTGAACGATAACATTAATGCAATATGTATTGATAAGTATGAGTTCTCCTCTTAAACATTATTATAACGGTTAATATGTATTTATTGCTGTAAAATACTTATTGACACTACTTATGAAATTATTATAATTTCATGTGCTTGAATTAATTATGTACATATGTTTATTACTGTAAATATTATATTGTTTGTACTAAAATGTGTCCACATGGGCCATTGGCCTTCTGGAAATGATGTAAATAAAATCTATAAAAAAAAATCTATGATACTGTTCTCAATTCCTTATTGAAACAAGGGATGTGAACAAGGACCTAATTTACTCACCATTACGTTATTGTGATGTTTTCAGATTTACGGGACTTTAAAACTGTACATAAAGAGTGTACCTAAAATGTTGAATAGAATACATTGCCTTATCAGTTGCCTTGATGAGCTACCTGTTAGAAGCTTCTACGATGCCATTCAGAAATTAAATTTAAAAATGGCGCTTGATGAGTTCGAATGGTTAAGGCCTTTGATGTTCGAGGTTCGAGTGGTAAAGGCGTTAAGTGTCCGCGTTTCTAGTCCCATTGCGATCAACTGTATATTCAATGTTTATCCTGTCACATGCCTTTAAATCAGCCCGATAACCAGGTAACCTAATATCCCAAAAGATAGTAGGCTTGATGACCATGTGACCCCGAATATCCGTCAGTTGCTGTCCGCGCATGCGCACGCCTGTACTATTTTCTATTTATAAAATATACTTGTTTTCAATTACAAAAATTACAACATACGTGTAAAGTACTGTTTGTTTAAAATTTTATTATTTTAACAGCATAATTTCGTCTTTGTGAATTGAATTAATAACGATTTACTCGATTTCTGTGTTGTTTAACAAGACGGAAGCTAGCCTTAGCGTTTTGCATGACGTGACGTCACAATGTTTTTGCTGCGGCGTGTTTTTTCCAATATTAAATATTTAAACACAAAATACTGGAAAACTATTTATTTTAGAAACATTTGAACGAATGTTGTAAATGTGACAGGATAAATAGAATAATAGGTTGGTGACGTGGAAGGAGAATGGTTATCTGGCTCGTCGGAGGATCTTATCGGGGTCGCCGACTTCCTCCGACTTGCCAGATAACCATTCTCCATGCACGTCACATACCTATTATTCTCTATATGTCTATCTTGACATTGCACCAGGATGATGATTTGAGTTCCGTTTGTTTCTTTTGTTAACTGTGGCCACTTTTGTTAACTCCGGCCACTTTTGTTAACTGCGGCCACGTTTGTTAACTGCGGCCACTTCTCGGCGTTCTTCCAAAATTAAATTTGAACATTTTGAGGTCTATTGAGATGTTCTAAAGTATTATAGTTAACATGACAAGAACACCAAAGTGTCCATGGTAGCTTCTCACTGGAATAATGTCCGTAAGACAATTTAAGCAATTATATTTGGGTAAGCTTATAAATAAGCCGCGCTCTGTAAAAAGGGGGTTTAATGCATGAGCCTAAAGTGTCTGCACATGCTAATCAGGGACGACACTTTCCGCTTTTATGATATTTTCGTTTCAAAAAAAGTCTCTTCTTAGCAAAAATCAAGTTTAGGCGGAAAGTGTCGTCCCTGATTTGCCTGTGCGGACTGCACATGCTAATCTTGAACCACACTTTACGCACATGCAATAAACCCCTTTTTCACAAAGCGCGACTCATTTATAAGTTTACACAAAGGTAAATACGGTGTTATTCGGGTATAATTTCGCAATGGTTGTATGCAGTTTGCATATTATTTTTGTAAACTTGTGCCTAGTAAATAAAACTTATTTACTTACAACATTTAAAGTACCGCAATCGTGTATGATAATCCTGTAATTGATGATTTGCAATACCGTTTTGGTGTCCCAACGTGCACAATAGGAAAACAAAATTACGCGCAAAAAGAATAAATAGTAGGCGCTACTATACGAAAATACCGACATACGTCGCTCTTTCGTGTTGTCGTATCTCCTTGTTAAAAGGCCCTTTCATAGATTTTCGCATGTATTGAAGATTGTCGTTAAATGTTTTATATTAATAAATGTAAACATTGGATCTAAAAAGCTCAAGTGAAAAAACAAGAATGAATGAAGAAGAAGAATTTTAGAAAGAAAATAATGTAACCATCAAGTGGGCTCGATCCACTGACCACTCGAGTAAACGTCTTTCGCTTAGACCACTCGACCATCCGTGCTCATACAATTAGTTATATATTTTAAACTTTATATAAACAATCCTCGTAGTATCACAAAATATAACGACACCAACAGAACTCACCAAATTATGAAATCGTTTCGCGTTGCAACACTTTATAATTTTACGTTCGCGTTTTTGCGCATGGCTGTTAAGACATAGTTATCATAGAATGGTCTATTTATTACGGATAACAATATTATTCGAATAATCGATTGAATGGTTAACATTCGAATAACAAAATTAATATTCGCATATTCGAATTAATGTTTCAAACGTATTTGCCTTAATATTTAATGATCGCGAGCCGCTAACTAAAACGCACCCGAAATCACTTGGGAGTAACATGTTTTACGTGACGCCCTTCGTGTCAAACGCGGCCCGTATCAGTGTTGATTGCGCAATGCAATATACACGCTCTTAGAAAGGCCCCGAACTGTTATTTGTCAATGGGGTGCCAATTAACGGTTTGAATTGACTGGCGAATAATAATAACGTTTCTGTGATCATAGTATGAACAGCAATAAAAATATGTTAATTACTCAAATTGCGAAATTCAATATACACACTCTAAGGTTCAATATACACACTCTACGAAAGGGCCCGAACTGTTGTTTTTCAATTAGGTGCCAATTAAAGGCTTCAATTGACTTGCGAATAATAATTTGTGAATTACTCAAATTTAACAAATGATATAAATTCAAAAATCATAAAGGGATCATAATTCAAATCATAAAATGCCACCAGCCACTTTCCTCGCATCGCCTTAGTAGCAACGTTAATAAACAGCCTCGTACCAAGGATGTATAATATCTATTATACATCCCTGCTCGAACTTAGCAAACGGATATAACTTTCAAAACAATGGAATTTAACACAGAGCAAGGTAAAATCAATCCAGCCGTTTTATGCGAATATTTGAATATTCGATTGAATGGATTTTCGAACATTCGAATACCGATTAAGGTATTCGTTGCCTTCTATTTATAGAGGTTTTTTAAGAGGAGTAATTTCTAAGTAACTCCGGAGGAAGTTTCCTTTTTTATTCGCATACTTGAGGCCCAATGCATTTGATTGGCTCCTTTTACAACCCCTGCTCGATGCAGACCTAAGTCTAGTGCTGCCCATCAACCCATTCTGCCTCGAATTTCTCACAAAACCTGCACTGGCTCTTGCCTGTGCAAATTTGGTGACCTCCCCTTTTCTTGTTAGTTCTCTTCAGTTTGAATTAATTGATAACCTCCTATTTCGATTTCGTGCTCGTCTTTTTAGTAAAACTGGCTTCCGTCATATCGAGTTTCACCTCTCAACGACGGCCTTTTCTGAAACCTCTTCTTACGCTACCGCTTGGAGAGGGGTTCGCTCCCTTGAAATTGGCATCGTTGGACATTATACCCCTTATTCAGTTGTAAACTTTGCATTTGAATTGGTATTTGTTTCCATGTTTTCTGATGACGGCAATTCAAATTTAGCAAGGGTAAGTCTTTTCTCAAAATATGAATGATATGTGCCCAGAAATATTTTATTTTATATTCCATTGCTTTGAAAATCTTCGTTATTTTCATAAGGGCCAAAAGGACAACTATTAAGCACATACATCATATTTTGAGGTTATGTTTTAATTTTCTTTTCATGCTTTACTTCAGTATGTCTTTATGAAAAATCGATTAAATGGTACGTTAAAACATAAGTAACCAGCAGTTTTTAGATCATCATACTTAGTAACATCGCTATTAAATGAATAAACTGATATACAATCGTTCATTTCCATTTCCTTTAAAATCAATTTTATTTTAATTGAACATCTTTTGCGATACGACGCGAACGTAAATACAGCGGCCCAATCAAAAGTAATATAATGACACTTGAAAATTAACATTGTGTAGTTCTTATAACGTTTTACTCTTACGCTTTTAAACATGAAAAAATAATTTTTAAAAAAACCATTTACAAAATTATAAATATTAAGTATTATAATACATTTTTATTCATAAACTGATATTGTCTGCTGATGTCATCAACGCAAGCGATCTTGAATCGATTTTTCTAAAGAAAGTACATGTACGAGCATTATGACATGTGTTAACGAATACTTTAACATTTTTACTTTTGAAGGTTGTCCAGGTTACCGGTTACAGTAAACGTTTAAATTGTTAACGATTCTGTAACCTATTGTATCCCCCAAAAGATATATTAAGTTATCAAATTAACTCGTATCAAGACAACAGTCGGCTGCAATCTTTTAAATTTTTACGATGTTTAACATTTTATCCAAGATAGGGTACACATGTTAAATTTCCCTCATGATGCCTAATTTCTTATATTAACCGAGAAGAAAATATTCATGATTGTGTATGATGATTTTGGAATGCGTGTGACTACCGGTAATCAGGATTTGTAAATTCTTATCTCAATTTCTTTGCATATAGTGTACCATATTTTTTGTTGTAAACTTATAAGTGCGCTAGTCCTTCATAAATTTCTCTGTCGCTGGGTTTTGCCTGATATATACTATTCACGTCAACCGCATTTCAGCAATGACTAAATCGATATCGTGATACAAGTTGGCAGTTGGTTCTGCTATAACAATATTTAATGGTTGTTTTTGTGTGAATTACTCGCATGCTTAAATTGTATGTATGTCTTATTCAATGCTATATGTTTTGCTATGTATACGACAACAACAACACCAACCACCATTATTTCAGCAATAACACTTACAATAAAGCTTCCGGCCGACAAAAATAAAATATAAACAGATCAGCAAAATCCGTCTCCATACTTTTGCAGGAATGAAAATAATGCATCCTGCCAGATGAGGCCAACACATTCCTCTGATATTGGTATTCATGCAATCTGAACACGACCTTGTTTAAAGGTTAAAGCATACAAAAGGGATTTATATATAGTTTGGAAAGTTTGTGATCAATTTTCCAAGTGCGTCTCCAAAAGCCCGAATCTGTAACAATATTTGATGATATCCACTTTAATCAACATCGTTGTATCTGTCTTACGGCGTGTGCGTCTACATGTTATAAAACATATTTTCTTAACAAGCTGAATGGGAATTTACGTATCAGTCAAGGAAGCTGAATGCTTTCCAATATTTCCGACATGCCAATATCTTGGACCAGTCCCAAGTTTAAGGCATGAATAGGTCGTTTACCTATTATGTTGCCTAGATTATTCATATCTGTTTGATAAGAAGAGCATGAACCCATGGATTTATGGTTTTATGTCATCTCATCGACAATCATTATTGCAATCGTTGTATATTGTTTATACATTTTTATAAGTTTTTATAACAATTTGCAAGTTGCAATTTGACGGCGTATACTGTACGAACCACTCGCATGTTATTCGTAACAAAATAGGACGTTGCATTAAGTCGTAATAATTGTATCCAATGGAATAATTATAGTATTTCATGTTTGATTGTTCATAACTACATGTATAATTTGTATTTTTCTACTTGTATCCATAACTAAAAGTATGGTTTTATTTCCGTTCTTAAATAATTAATAATTTCTTCAGAAAAATAATAAAGGAGCACCTTAAATACCTTTTACCAGGTGTTTACCGTATCGAGATGCCTGTCTCTCACAGGTTGCATCGGTGCGATACGTTCACATCTTGACATTTATCTGGAGTCGGTCCAACTTGCTGCCGACAATAGTTTCCTTGGCCTTGTTATATAAAAGATCTTACGACAAATGCCAAATTACGACTGAATTGTGTACTTTAAGAATAAACACGATTATTTTCAATGTACTTCACACAAAAAATCAGATTCATGTTATGGTAAGTGTGTATATTATTTGAAAGTGTTTCGTATGTCCCCAGTTATAATATAAGAAGCTGGTTGGCTTCATATACGTATGCAATATGTCTGTTCTGTAATATACGAAAGTCATGTGGGGTAAACACATATTTAATCAGTAATAGCATTCTGTTACATTAATTCTATGAGCATAGAATTGAGGAATATGTTTGATCTATCGTTGTTTATCAGTCTATAAAGGACGATTTAAGATCCTGTATGCGCATTTATTAAACAAAAGGGGCCTGTATGGTTTAAACAGATATATATGTTCACGTTTTTTAAGCTTGCCATTGAATAGTTTTACAATAAAAACTGTAAAAAATTATGATGTGACTATAAATTATCGAGCTCAATTTGACTGCCCTGTGTGATTTGTAATTAAAGCATGTTTCTTACTTAAATTGATTAAAATATTAACATGTTCCTACTTTATTGACCAGCCTTGTGTGCTTTATTACTATAGCCTACATAAAATATATTTTTATAGATATTTCATGCTTTCACTTAACAAATCTAAAAAAGGAAAGTATGGTACGACAAATAATCACTCCATTCGCTTTCATAACACTAATTAAGTAAATGATGATAAATAATATTAAGCTTTATTACGTTTATTGTAATAAACAATTATTTAACATGCGTGCAATAATCGCATCAGCCAATTATTTACAAGGGCTAAATACAGATACTTCCTATTGTGTTGGCGTATTGGTTTGAATGCACAGAAAGTCAAGATAATCAAGATTGCTCACTCCTAACGAGTTCTTGACAAATATATTAGGTTGTGGCTTTCTTATAATTTGCGAAGCTATACGGTTTACACAATTAACTAAATTTCTCTCAGAAACCAGACAGATCGAAGAAATGAAATGCTTTTTAGACTCTGGCGATGATAGCGCAAAACAAAAACATGCATTTTTTGTGATTGCAGTTTCACAGTTAGCTCCCCTGTTTTAGTGCCTTCAGGATTATTCAGCACGGTGAATAACTGACCAAATACCAATTCAATATCAATAAAACAGCCTAACAAGCCTGTAATTAGTGGACGGGTCTACTTTGTTTATTATATTCATATTACAAGCTAAGATTTAGTTATTCACTCCTTGACGAATTAGTTATGTATTTCAACTGTTAATAAAACAGACGAATTGAACACCTTATTTTTAATACATTACCGCCACTTTTACCGGTACTAGAATTTGAAACTTCCGTCGTGCAGAAACAGGTTTCTGGAAAGATCTCGTATTTTGACGTGACCTCAAACTAAATGTGTGACAAGCCTCACTATTTCAGCTTTTAACGCTTTAATTTATTGTTTACATTTATTATTTTGTTATTATTGCCTCGTAAGTTTCTTTAAACTTTTGGTTTTCCCACTTCTGACATGAAAATGTTTAAAGAAATTAAGTATATTGTTTTTCCAATGTTATAATTACAGTGTATGTTAAAAGGACATGCTAATAGATTGACGACTTCTTTCAACTTCTATATCAAATATTCCAAAAATATAAGTATTAGAATGAACGTAATATCATTTAACAAATGAAAATATGCTTCAAGTACTGTATCGGTATTATAGGAATCATCATAAGTTTAAAATGATACATAATGGACATAATTGTTGTTGTTTTTTTGTCGTTTTCGGAATATAGTTGACAGCACTTGCACTTGGAATAATCCCGTGCGTAACACGTCGGATTTTCTAGGTGTGAATCTTATTGAGAATCTCTCGTTATTTTTCGGCATTTTCGCCTATTATTGAAGTTGGATAAGATTGTTAGATCCTCTTGTTACTTCCCTTATTTACGAAATACCATTATGGCCATCGTGGTTACACATTAAAATCCAGAGGGCGACATTTCGATATTGCGATACTACGATGGCGACAATGCAATAGTACGTTGGCGACAACGCGATACTATGCGACAACGCGATAGTACGATAGCGGAAATGCGATAGTACGATGGCGACAGTGTGACAATACGATGGCGACAATGCGTTAGTACAATGGTGACAATGCGATAGTGCGATAAAACGATGACGACAGTGCGACAATACGATGGCGACAGTGCGAAACTACGATGGCGACAATGCGATAGTGCGATAATACCATGACGACAGTGCGACAATACGACGGCGACATGGCGATAGAAAGAGGGGGACAATGCGATAATACGATGTGACAGAACGACAACGCTATAGTACGATGGCGAGAATGCGATAGTACGATGGAGACAATTCGAATATACGATGGCGACAGTACGATATGACCATCGCATTGGCGTCATCGTACTATCGCGTTATCGCATTGTCGCTATCGTACTATCGCATTGACGCTATCGTACTATCGCATTGTCGCCATCGTACTATCGCATTGTCGCCTTCGTACTATCGCACTCTCGTATTTTATCCCTCTGGATTTTAATATGTAACCACGATGGCACTAACGGTATACCGAACTTATTTGAGAAGACTTCACGTCAAGGCATACTTCCACAAAAAGTAATTGAACTATAAAAAGTCTCTTTAAAAGTGTTACAATAATAGATCAATACTGAAATGAAATTATCTCTTTATCGTATATACCTTTTGTATATTATGCCATCGCGCCAATACAACAGAGCAACAGATGTCTGAACTTTTCTATTGGCGCGAATTTTTTTTCGTTCTGGCGTGTAAGCTCGTATGAAGGGCGCTATATAAAGTAAACTGCAGAACGAAAACTATTGTGAAACCATTAGCATTCGTGGGACACTATTTTTTGTTAATTTTGTGGTTAGAACGATCCACAACGTTTAAGATTCTTACGAATAATTATTAGTTGACGAAAAGTATTACTGGTGTTGCTCTTTTGTTCTGTCGTGTTGGCGAGTGTGCAGGTCACCTAAACGACAATACACTAAAACGGAAGAACAATATAGCACAAACCAGCCACCCATATGATCTACTTTTAAACGTTAGACTTCATTATTCGACAATCAATAGGTAACAAAACAGCCTTTGTACAAGCTTCGACCTGATGTTTATATTTGCGTTACCGAAACCGAACATTTGTGTAGTTGTTTTGCATTGGATAACCTTCTAAATGTCTTGTGACGGAGCTTCTGCGTAATAATATTTGCCCGATAGACCCGCATACCTTGCAACTTGCAGGTACAAATACAGGTAAATACAGCGACCTGGGGTATCCTCAAAGCGCGCATTCCTGCCTGGAACTGTTTAGGTCACGCATAAAGCTTGTATTATAGTCTAAGATGCTCAATACCGATCGCTATTCCGATTGACAGAGTAAAGTGGTTGTATATTAGAGCAGTGGTATAACTTGTGTCTATACTGTTTTCTCTCTTCATAAACATTCGTTTTATTGGAGATTCGGAAATTAACCAAACCGCGATGCCGACTACGTTAATAATCAGCTCTGTTCAAGATTAGAATACATAGCAAGTGCTTTAGAAGCGCTGCAATAGCAGAAATTCATTCATATGCTGTGTTTGTGGTTTGGTTGATTTCGTGCCTTATACAGAAATGGATAATCGAAGTATCGATGGTTTATGATATGAACAGATGGTGATTTATGGAAGTCGGTGCATCGTACGCAAATCTGGGGCGCTGTTTCACGTAAATCGGTCGTCGCAAGTACGAGTAGTGTTTTATATACAATGTATCATAAAATAATGAAATATTAATGTTTATCTGTTTAGTATTGTATAAGTTATTTATAATCGAAGTGAAAGAGCTGTGGTGAATTACCGCCGTTGAAAATAGCGAAAGAATACTCTAACTTATCTAAACATTGAACCTCCTTCTGAAAATATGTAGATCCAATACATTGGACATAAATGCTGTCGCTAAGTACATCTATGTCGGACATTGTCCCGGAGACAGATCCACGCTGTGACCTCACTTTCGCGAGCTATGATAACGACATCGACGTAGAACGTATTCTCGCGCGTTGTGAGCAACGAACCGTGTTCTCCAGGCGGATATGTTTATATCAAGGTATAGTTAATGATTTTCATGTTGTTTTTTTTAATCAGTTGTGCTGCTGTTTACGACGTGAACGACGATGCGGATGAGTATATTGCTGAAGACGTTTCAAGATTAATTCATTGGTCACGAAGTTGGGTATGATAATGTACCTGATTTATTTTTTTTAATACTGGAATTTGAACGCATTTTGCGGTACATTTCGTTGATTGTTGCAATATAAGTTAATATTGTAGATGCTGTTTTCACATTATCTTTTTTCCTGAGCTTTTTCATAATACATCGTCTGATTTGGATCATCTGAACAAGCTAGTCTTATGATTGAGTGATATAATAAATCGATATCAATATCTTACATTGATCACACTTTTGGTCAACTTGCGTAGATTAGCTATAACATAAACATTTTTACTTGTGCAATAAGGCATAACAAAATTACAAACTAGAAACCGATTCCGGTAATTATAAGTGTACCACACTCAAAAGCGAAAACAACACTTGCTTCTAATTGCTCACAAAATGGCTAAGCTTGAAATGTCTAAGATTGTTGTATGAAAATTTGCATTGAAATCGTTCACCTGAGACGTTATGCCAGTTCTTTCCCCTTGCGAGTGTTGCTTAGTCGTGCTGCATTATCAACGGAAGTATGCGAACACTTTTGAGTATTGTTTTTGCATATAATTCTTTAATTAGGATATGATCGGAAAAACATAATTGTTCCAATAGTTTATTAAAAAGAGTGTGTCTGCAATAAGAGTATTTCAAAGACATGTCCTTCAACTTTATGTACGGGTACTTGCATTAAACCGTATTCTTGAATGTACGAATCTTTTGGCGTTCAGCTTATATTATAGATTCTCGGCCAGATAAATGTGTCAATAGGGATTGAAGCGCATATAATCTTGACCTAAAGATTATCTATACAGGTTGGCTGCACTAAATCTCGGTAAATGTTCGAGGGACTTCGCATGTTACAGTCGTCCAAGACTGTCCAAGCCTCCAGAGGTTGTCAATCAATCAAGACGACTTCCGGTCAGAGCGCCCTGACAGACCTCATATGTTGTAACTGTCAACTCCAATTACGATTGGAACCAAGCCTTTGCGGCTTCATGGAAATAAAATGCTAAATTGACTTTGAGAGCAGATGCTTAAAGATGGCTGTAAATCAGTTTAAACGGATTTGATGTGTCCTTCCGCTTGCATATATTTTAGTAGGGAATGCTGGTATCGAAGAACTGCTATGACAAATATATGGGTTCTAACGCACGTAACGCTTTTATAGAAAGTAAGTCGGTTCCTCGTTTTCCTGATTCTGTATTAAAACTTTTACACATGTGATGTCAGTTAAACACGAACATTAATTCAAATAATACATAAAAAACAAAGTGAATAAAAAAATCAAAGTAAACGTAAGGAATAAGAAATAAGTTCTGTATTCCTTATTTGTTTACTTTGTTTATGAGCATATTATTTTGAGCATTTTTGTATTTACTTATAAACGTGTTTACGGTAAAATATGTGATCAAA